>NC_064809.1:116552156-116584779 GCF_023721935.1 Panthera uncia | reverse complement strand
CACACACACACACACACACATAATGGAGTATTACTCGGCAGTCAAAAAGAATGAAATCTTGCCATTTGCAACTACATGGATGGAACTGGAGGGTATTATCCTAAGTGAAATTAGTCAGTCAGAGAAAGACAAATATCATATGACTTCACTCATATGAGGACTTTAAGAGACAAAACAGATGAACATAAGGGAAGGGAAACAAAAATAATATAAAAACAGGGAGGGAGACAAAGCATAAAAGATTCATAAATATGGAGAACAAACAGAGGGTTACTGGAGGGGTGTGGGAGGGGGGATGGGCTAAATGGGTAAGGAGCACTAAGGAATCTACTCCTGAAATCATTGTTGCACTATATGTTAACTAATTTGGATGTAAATTTAAAAAATAAAATTAATTTAAAAAATATATATATTTAAAATGATATATTTAATGTATATAAAATTTCTATGTATATATAAAATACTAAAAAAAATTTTAAGGTAGATCTTTAGAAATTCTTCATATACTCCAGATACGAACCCTTTATCAGATGCACATATAGCAAATATATCTTCCACCACTCTCTGGCTTGCCTTTGCCCTCTCTTAATAATGTCTTTTGGTGAACAGAAGTTTTTAATTTTACTAGAGTTCAATTTATCAATTATTTTATTTATGGTTGGTGCTTTTTATGTCTTATTTAAGAAAGCTTTACCTACTCAAAGTTCATAAATATATTTCCCTATACTTTCTTTTAAAATCTTTATTGCTTTATCTTTCTAATTTTAAAGATAACCCATCTAGAATTTTTATAGATTGTGAGGTAGGGATTAAGTTTAATGTTTTTTCCATATGGATATTCAGTTGACCCATACTAAAAAGACCATCCTTTCTGCACTACACAGCAAAATATAGTCTTTGTCATCTATCAGGTGACTCTACTCAACCTGTGAACTCTGTTCTGTTCCATTGACTTATCTGTCCATTGTTGGAACAAAACCACATGTCTAAATTCCCACAGTTTTTATAATATGCTTTATATATATATATATCTTTTATAATAGAACTGTTATTTAGCCGTGTGGTTGTTCAGCTTTGTTCTTCTTTGAAATTGCCATAGCTCTTCTTAGCTCTTTGCATTGCCGTCTAAATATTACAATCAGTGAAATCAAAATTTTGTGTCAATTTTCATATCAAAAAATCTGCTGGGATTTTGAATGGGATTATATTGAATCTATAGATGAGTTGGGGAAGAACATCTTTGTGTTAACTCTTCCAATCTATGAGCATGGTATTTACTTGGACTTCTATTTAATTTCTCTTAAACAGAGAAGTTAGTAGTTTCCAGTGAAAGGTCTTTTACATTACTTGTTAGATCAAGTTCCATGTTTTTTGATGCTTTCTGTATTATTATAAGTGGTATTTTTTCAAAATTTCATTTTCAATTTTTTTCTTGCTGATATACAGCAACACAACTGATCTCAGTGCAATAACATTATATTCAGAGGTGTTGTTAAATGAACCTATTAATTCTAATTGTTTTGGTTTTTCTACAATCATGTCATCTGAGTAATTAGTTTTCTTTCTTTCCAGCTTTCCCTTTTTATTTATTCTGCCTTCTTGTTATTTAAGAACTCCAGTGCAATGATGAATAAAAATGATGATGGTAGACATTGTCTTAATTCTTGGTTTCAAATGGAAAGCTTTCAAAATTTTACCTAATCACTGATTATACCTCACAAGTTTTCCTAGTTATATCTTTAACATCACTCAGGTCAAAAATTTTCTAATTTCTATTGTACCCTTTTTTGATTCATAAGTTATTTGAAAGTACATTGTTTAATTTCCAATAACAGATTTTCTCAGTACTGTTCTTTATTGATTTCTAGCTCAAATGCACTATAGTCAGAGAATATGCTATGAAATATTTCAGTCTTTTAAAACTTTGAGGTTTTTTTGTTTTATGGCCCAACATTATGGTCAATTTTGATTAATGTTCCAGTTCCAGTTGAAAAGAACATGTACAATAGGCAGAATTTTGACTCCTCCTTCACCTCCTCGTGTTAATTTGTGGATATGTTACATTATATGACAAAGGGACTTTGAAGATATAATGATTAAAATAGGGAGATCATCCTGAATTATCCAAATAGGCCTATCATCACATGAGCCCTTGAAAGCAGAACAAGGCAGAGTCAAAATGTGAGGACTCAGCAGTCTTTGCTGGCTTGAGGATGAAGACGGGCCAGGTGCAAAGCGTAAGAAATTGAATCCTGCCACAATCTTGAAGGTATTTGGATGTGGATTCTTCCCCAGAGACTTCCCCTACTGAATCCTTGATTTTGGTGTTCTGAGACCCTAAGCAGAGAACTCAGCCTGGGCCACGCTGTGCCCATACTTCTGACTCATGGAAACTGAAATAATAAATGGCTATTTTTGTTTAAGTAATCTCTGCATCCAATGTGGGGCTCAAACTCATGACCTGAGATCAAGAGTCACATGCTCTATGGACTGAGCCAGCGGTGCTCAATAGCTATTGTTTTAAGTTGTTTAAACAATAGCTATTGTTTTAAGTTGCTAAATTTATGGTTATTTGTTATGGTAGCAATAGAAAATTAAAGCAACATGCATTCTGTCTTTGTTGTAATGAGGTGTTCTATACATATCAGTTATCAACTGTTATACAGTAAAAGAAATATAAAACTTAGTTGCTTAAAACAACATAGGGAAGCATTGAGAATACATAAACAGCTCCTACAACTCAGTAAGAAAACAACCCCCCAAATGGGCAAAAGATTTAAACAAACAGTTCATAAAAGACAATATACAAATGCCCAGTAAGAACACCTCATCACACGTGTAGATGTGTCGACTCACCACTGCAGTCAAGAAACATTGGTATTCCGTCACCACAGATATCTTCCTTGAGCCTTCAGTCACACTCACTCACTCTCCCCCAGCAGTCTCCCCAACACTAGGTGACTACTAACCTATTTTCCATCTCTACAATTTTGTCATTTATAGTGTTACATAAATTGAATCACATAGTATAAGACCTTTTGAGATTGTCTTTTCACTCAGCATGATCTCTTGAGTTCCATACAAATTGTGCAATAGTCTGTATTTTTTTATTGCCAAGGATTCCGTGGTATGAATGGTTTAACCATTCACATATTAAGGGAGTCCCAGGCTTGTTCCATTCAACATGATGTCTGGGCCATTCATCCACATTGTTACATGAAACTGTAGATTACTTATTGCTATCTGATAGTCCACTATGTGCATTCTACATTTACCTATTCTCTGTTGACAGACATGTGAACTATATCCTAGGGGAGATATTATGAATAAAAACTATTACAGGCATCTACCAATGAAGCTAGTATTTTTTGGTGGATGTTTTCATGCTTCATGGGTAAATACCTGAATGGAATTGCTACATCATTTATTAATTTTTTCTTACTTTCATTTAAAATGAAAATAGAGGTGCCTGGGTGGCTCAGTCAGTTGTGTGTCTGACTTCGGCTCAGGTCATGATCTCACGGTTCGTGAGTTCAGGCCCCACATCGGGCCCTGTGCTGACAGCTCAGAGCCTGGAGCCTGTTTCAGATTCTGTCTCCCTCTCTCACTGCCCCTCCCCCACTGGTTTTCTGTCTCTCTGTCTCTCTCTCAAAAATAAAAGAATTTTAAATGAAAAGATTGTTTTTGAAAATAGATTAATACCCGTGAAAAATGTAATAGAGTGTAACCATTTAGATTGTTCACTTTACTGATAAGAAAAAATTTCAGTACGAAACTTGGCACATTGTTTTTCACCTGCTAAAATGTTATCATCTGGGCACATCTGAAATGCTGGCAGATAGGTGGGCTATAAGGGGTCTATTGGCCAGGGATCTTCATCACTGTCATAGAGGATTTGCGAGGACAGAAGGACAGTATAGGCTGGGAAGAGAGTGTGAACAAAAAGTGCATGGAGAAACACCATGTAGTTTAGGGAGGGAGTGAAGTTGGGAAACTCAAAGAAAGGGAACCAAGAGGCTGACAGAGGCCTTATTTCCCCTAGCTGGGCCTTGGTAGTTGTCCTGAGAACAGCAAGGAGCCACTGCGGGTTATTGAGCAAGAGATTTGTCACTTTAGTAGCTAGTGTCAGGGAAGGGAAGATTGCCCTGCCCTGGTTAGCCCTTAAGTCCTAGATACCTCTGTCCCTGAGGCTCGTGGCCCCCATGTAGTATCCACTATCCTCAAGCTATCAGGTATGGGTAGGTGGGGTGTCTGAAGATCAGGGATCAAGAAGGAAAACTGGTCCCTGCTACCCTCTGTCCCCTGCCCACCAGCCCCAAGCTGAATGTAATTGTCCTCGATGAGCCATCATCCTCGTCTTCACCCACCTCCAGGCAGACCCCCTTTCCTGTCCTGGGCAGCAGGCAGTGCTGGTAGCTGGCACAGTATTTGTGGCAGAGGTGGCACTTGGCAGCAAGTGAAACGAGAGGACCACAACCCCCAGCACGCCTACCCGCATAGGCCATGCCCAGGCTCTGAGGGTCCCACGATGCCTTGGTTTGCCTCACTCATGGAGGCAGCTGAAGACATCAGTGACCTCAGCTTCTACCAGAACAGCTTTAGCTCCAAGGAGACCCCCAGATGCCAGGCAGCCCTGGAGCAGAGTCCTGTCAAAAGAATAGCTAGCGCTGGAGATGGTCTGCACCTGAACCAGAGGAGTACCTGGGGAGGAGTGTCCAGGCTAGAAAAGCACCTGTGGGAGCTGTGCAGTCCATGGAGGAAACTTCCAGCTCTGGAACTGCTACATCATTTAGCATTCTACAGTACTACCAGATAGTATGCCAAATAGTCATTGTGCTGCAGTTCTAGTTGCTCCATTAGCGGGCTCACACTTGATGTCGTCAGCCTTCAACATTTTCAAATGCTTATTTGGATATTCCTTTTTTAAGGGCTTTTCAAGTTTTGTTAGTTTTCATTTGGGTTGTCTTTTTCTTACTGATTTGTGGGACTTTTAAATACATGTATCCAGAACATCTCCTGCCATTCTTTCATTCGTTTACTTTTTAGCAAGGTCTTTTTGATTTATACTTCTTAAATTGGTCAGTGCTTTTTGGATCCTATTTTTAAAATGTTTGCCAACTCTAAGGTCAAGATGTTACCTTTTTTTTTTTTTTTTTTTTTTTTTTTTGGAGCTTGACTTAACTTTCACATTTAGGTCAATGATCCACCTCAAATTAATTTTTTGTGCATAATAGGAGTTAGGGGTTAAGTTTTTCCTATGTAGAGATCTTATTTCTCTGACACTTTTTTTGTTTTTGTTTTTTTTTACTTGGCAATGACTAGCTTGTATTTGCTGAAATAGCATAATGGGCGTGTAGGACCAGCCAACTGAACTTCAGAAGCATAAAACTACACTGCATGTCTGGGTCTGTATTTGTGAATACCTTCAATGACTCTAACAGAAGTGTTAAAAGGCTTTGTGATGTGCTGAACACAATACCATGTGGTTCTGTTGATGCTTGGGTGAGAGAATATTTTATTGTATCTGAAATCCCACTGGGGAACTTTCTTCTAAGGCATGTTTTTTATAGTTGACACAGCGTTACATTAGTTTTAGATGTACAACACAAGTCCATATGTATGCTAAGTTAGCTCAAGTGTAGCTACTGTCTGTCATCATACAACACTATTACAATGTCACTGACTATTCCCTATATTTGTTATTTTTTAAAAAATGTTTATTGGGGCGCCTGCGTGGCTCAGTCGATTGAGCGTCAGACTTTGGCTCAGGTCATGATCTCACCGTTCGTGCGTTCGAGCCCTGTGTTGGGCTCTATGCTGACACCTCGGAGCCTGGAGCCTGCTTCAGATTCTGTGTCTCCCTCTTTCTCTGCCCCTCCCCTTCTCGTTCTCTTTCTCTGTCTCTCAAAAATAAACATTAAAAAAAAATTTTTTTAAGCGTTTATTTTGAGAGAGAGAGAGAGAGAGCACGTGAGTGAGCAGGGGAGGGGCAGATAGGGAGAGAGCGAATCCCAAGCAGTCTCTGCACTGACAGCATGGAGCCCAACATGGGGCTCGATCCCACAAACCATGATATCATGACCTGAGCTGAAATCAAGAGTTGGATGCTTAACCGACTGAGCCACCAAGTGCCCCCTCTATATTTATTTTTAAAAACCATCCTTTCACTGACAAATGCATGAATGAATTATGAAGTGATACATATATTTCTGCTGCAATTGCCATATCCATATTATCTCAAAATTCTTGTTACCTTTTCAGTTACCTAGCTCATAATTTTATGACTGGTTAGTAATTTTTTTAGAAGTAATTTCTGTCCCCATTGTGGGGCTCAAACTCACAACCCTGAGATCAAGAGTCACAAACTCTACTGAGATAGCCAGGTGCCTCTGGTTAGTCATTCTTTAAATTATTTCTGTTCAAATAACTGATGTCATTTCTGCCTCCTGACTAGAATCCGGTATGCTGACAAAGGGCTAGTATCCAGAACATTTAAGAACTACAAATCGGGGCGCCTGGGTGGCTCCGTCGGTTAAGCGTCTGACTTCGGCTCAGGTCACGATCTCACGGTTCGTGGGTTCGAGCCCCGCGTCGGGCTCTGTGCTGACAGCTCAGAGCCTGGAGCCTGTTTCAGATTCTGTGTCTCCTTCTCTCTGTGACCCTCCCCCATTCATGCTCTGTCTCTCTCTGTCTCAAAAATAAATAAACATTAAAAAAAAAAATTAAAGAACTACAAATCAATATGAAAGTTGTCATTGGCACATAAGCAGACTCTATAACCCAATAGACAGAAATACATATATATGTATCCACCAAAGGATACAAAGAAATGTTCATGGCAGCATTTTTTGGTAATAGCCAAAACCTTGGAACAACCCAAATACCCATTAAAAGTTAAATGGATAAATTATACTATATCCATACAATTAAATGCAACATACCAATGACAATAAACAACCTACCACTACATATAATTATATGGATTAATCTCACAATGTTAAGTGAAATCCAAAGGAGTACATATAATTAATGTATGACTTTATTTACAAAGCAACAACAAAAAAATCCATGTTGTTAGCACAGTGGTTACTCTAGGTGGGGTGTTGGGGAGGCATAGAAACTAGAAGGGAGAGGAGTCTGGGGCGGGGGGGGGATTGGTAATACTGTTTCTTGAACTGTGTGGGGCTGTATAGTCTCATTTTAGGCACAAACCAAAGCCCTTCCTTAACATATTGCCAAGTCTCAAGCCACTGCGCACTATTCTTAGAACTATCTACACTTCTGCTCCTGCCATAACACTGAAATTTTCACCAAAGTCATCTGATGGTAAATTTAGTAGACATCATTTCTCTGCCCATATTTACTCCACATTACTATGGACCTACTCTTCTTAAAATGCTCTCTTCAGATTCTTAAATCAAACTGAACATTGCTGGAGGGGTGAACACTGGGTGTTATATGTAAGTGATGAATCACTAAATTCTCCTGAAACGATTACTACACTATATGTTAACTAACTTGGATTTAAATAAAAATTTTAAAAAATGCTCTTTTCAGTGACAACTGCATGCTCCTAGTCTTCCTTCATCATTCATTCCATTCCTTAAATATGGATAATCATCCTTAGCTCTTTCACACTTCCACATCTGTGGATATTACATTCCCATCACTTGGAATTTATCACTTTCTTTTCTTTTAAAAATTTTTTTAGCATTTATTCAATTTTGAAAGACGAAGAGAGACAGAGCATGAGCAGGGGTGACGCAGACATAGGATCTGAAGCAGGCTCCAGACTCTGAGCTGTCGGCACAAAGCCCAACGCGGGACTCGAACTCACAGACCAAGAGATCATTACCTGAGCCAAAGTCGGACGCTCAACCGACCGAGCCACCCAGGTGCCCCAGAATTTATCACTTTCTATGGACCCCCAACTATTCCTAATTTCTCTAAGCTTCAGATCCTAACTGCCAACAGATGATCTTCATCTAGATTTATTCCTATAGTATCTGAGTGCTTACTACGTGTCAAGTATTGTGTTAGATGCTAGTATTTCTCATAGGGTTATCAAATTCAGTATATTCAAACCCAAAATCTATCTTCTTCCTATATTTAGTATTCTTTTAGAATTCTTTCAGTGACTGGCACCACCTTCCACTAGGCCAACCAAGTAAAACATTTCTAGGTAATTTTAGTCCTCTCTGACCATCTTATTAATCAAGTCTATTGAATTTACCTCTGAGTGATAAATCTACTTCTCTCTCCAGCCTTATTGCTATTCATTCATTTAATTTTATAATCAATTTTTGGAATGATGAACATATGAAACTGAACAAAGAAAACGTCAATATGAATTCCAAAGCAGTATTTAACAGTCTCCAAATGACCAAGTTAAATATTCATATAACTTGTCAGTTTAAGACAGTTGTGGTAGCCAAACCATACAGGATGCACCCTAATCACCCCTGCCTCTTGGTCCTCACTCTTTTGTTAATACTTTCTCTGTATTTTCACTTCTCTGTAAGACCAACAGAATATATAGAAAAAAGTGATGGTGTGTCATTTCCAAGACTAGGTTATGTTAATACTGTGGTTTCAATCATGGGTGCACCGTCTCTCTTGGATTGCTGTGGGAGAAGTCAGCGGCCACAGCATGAGGGCACTCAGGTAACCTTTGATGTCTTCACCCAACAGCTGGAGGAACTCAGTAAGGAACCTCAGGCCTACCCACTATCCTGTGAGCTTGAGTAAGATTCTGCCCTAATCAAGCTTTTAGATGATACTGCAGCTCTAACTACAAAGTCATGAAACCACACAACCAAGTCACTCCCTGATTTCTGACCCATACAAATGGCAAAAATTGTCTTAAGTTGCTAAGTCTTGAGGTTACATACTAACAGACAACTTATTTCTTCTAATTAAGCCATAACCATGATATGCTAATTTCTGTTACTAAGACAAAACAGATACATTTTACACTGCCTCACAATTTCAAATTATTCAGTCACAAGATCAATATTTTAAATCCTGGACAATAAAGTCCATAGTGATTTAGTATAAAAACATTTGATTAGAATTCTATTTTCTTAGGGGCACCTGGGTGGCTCAGTGAGTTAAGCTTCCAACTTTGGCTCAGGTCATGATCTTGCAGTCTGTGAGTTCAAGTCCCACGTCGGGCTCTGTGCCGACAGCTCAGAGCCTGGAGCCTGCTTTGGATTCTGTGTCTCCCTCTCTCTCTGCCCTACCACTCTTGCACTCTCTCTCTCTCTCTCTCAAAAAATAAACATTAAAAATAATGAAAAAAAAAAAAAGAATTGTATTTTCATAATTTATTCCCAATAAGCTCTGACAAATTTTTGGTCCTTTGACTTACAAAGGTTAAACATTACTAATGTCCTTCAATTAGGTAAAGAAAATAGGCAACAATAAATATTGAAACTGCTGATAAACCTATATTGCTATTAGTTGAAACAGTCAAATGGTTTTTTTTCTTCTTTTTTAAAACTACTTTTCAGGGCTCCAGAGTGGTTCAGTTGGTTAAGCAGCTGGCTTTGGCTCAGGTCATGATCTTGTGGTTTGTGAGTTTGAGCCCCGCATCAGGCTCTGTGCTGACAGCTCAGAGGCTGGAGCCTGCTTCAGATTCTATGTCTCCCTCTCTCTCTGCCCCTCTCCCGCTCATGCTGTCTCTCTCAAAAAAAAAAAAAAAAAAAAAAAAAAAAAAAAAAAAAAAAAAAAAAAATTAAAACATTAAAAAAAAAACTACTTCTCATAAGAGTGCCTAAGACAAGTTCAAAGACATTTCTAAAACTGCATCCTGCAAGCCAAAAATTATACCCGACACAGAGGCATCAAATAAATATTTGCTGAAGTAGGTGATAAAATTTTATAATCAATTTAAAAATACTGTGAATGTTGGGGCGCCTGGGTGGCTCAGTTGGCTAAGCATCTGACTTCGGCTCAGGTCATGATCTCATGGTTCATGAGTTCCAGCCCTGCATCAGGCTCTGTGCTGACAGCTCAGAGCCTGGAGCCTGCTTCAGATTCTGTGTCTCCCTCTCTCTCTCAAAAATAAATAAACATTAAACAACAACAACAAAAAAACCCACTGTACATGTAGCATAAATGCCATCAAATGTCAGTTAAACTCACGATTCTATACCAGAACAAAACAGAATTGATCTGTTGGGAGTCACCCTGCACTCAAAACTTGGGGGTCTCCTTCTCTACCTCCTTCCCAAATCTTTGTGAGAGGAAGATGGTATATAAACTTTGAAAAGCACTCTGTGACTGCTAATTCAAGGTGAAAGACTGATCAAGTTGCCACTTTCTGTTGAGACTCTATTACTGAAGGGAATTTAAAAATGTTTACAATGATGAAAACCGGGAGAAGTGAGATGTCAAAGACAATATATTTCAAAACCCAGTATGAAAATGGAAAAGATTAAGAAATAGAAAATCTTCAACAAAAAAGGCAAAAATATGCAATGGGAAAAAGTCTCAACAAATAGTGCTGGGAAAACGGGATAGTCATATGCAAAAGAATAAAACTGGACCACTTTCTTACCCTGTACATAAACTCAAAATGGATTAAGGACCTAACTGTGAAACCTGAAGCCATAAAAATCCTAGAAGAGAGCACAAGCAGTAATTTCACTGACATCAGCCACAGAAACACTTTTCTAGGTGTCTCCTGAGGCAAGGGAAACAAAAGCAAAAATAAACTATTGGGACAACAAAATAAAAAGCTTCTGCACAACAGAAGAAACAATCAACAAAAGACAACCTACTGATAGAAGATATTTGCAAATGACATTACCTGATAAAGGGTTAGCATCAAAAATATATAAAGAGCTTATACAACTCATTATGAAAAAAACCAAGTAATCGAATTAAAAATGGGCAGAAGACGTGAACAGACATCTCTTCAAAGACATAGACAACAGACACATGAAAAGATGTTCATCATCACTCACTCATCATCACAGAAAGGCATCCCAAACCACAATGATAGCACTTCACACCTGTCTGAATGGCTAAATCAAAAAACTCAGTGGGGTGCCTGAGCAGCTCAGTTGGTTGAGTGTCTGACTCTTTTTTTTTTTTTTTAATTTTTTAACGTTTATTTATTTTTGAGACAGAGAGAGACAGAGCATGAATGGGGGAGGGTCAGAGAGGGAGACACAGAATCGGAAGCAGGCTCCAGGCTCTGAGCTGTCAGCACAGAGCCCGACGCGGGGCTCGAACTCACGGACCGTGAGATCATGACCTGAGCCGAAGTCGGATGCTTAACCGACCAAGCCACCCAGGCGCCCCATCTGACTCTTGATTTTACCTTAGATCATGATCTCACAGTTTGTGGGTTCATGAGTTTGAGCCCCAGGTGGGGCTGCAGTGACAGTGCAGAGTCTGCTTGGGATTCATTCTTTCCACCTCTCACTCCTTGCCCCTTCCCTGTTAGTGCTGTCTCTCTCAAAATAAATAAACTTAAAGGGTAGAGGGAGAGAATCTTAATCGGGCTCCACGCTCAGCTCAGCACAGAGCCCAATGTGGGGCTCAATCATGACCAAGAGATCATGACCTGAGCTGAAATCAAGAGTTGGACACTTAACCAACTGAGCACCCAGGCACCCCACAACATGACTTACAATAGTCAAATTATGGAATCAGCCCAAGTGTCCACTGATACATAAATGGATAAAGATGATGTGGTGTGTATATATATGTAGTGTGTGCACACGCACACATACACACTGGAATATTATTCAACTATAGAAAAGAATGAAATCTTAACATTTGCAACAAATGGATGGATCTAGAGTATAATGCTATGTCAAAGTAAAAAATGTGAAAAAAGTGAATGTCAAAAAATGCTAAATGAAAGTCAAAGATAAATACCATAGGATTTCATTCATATGTGGAATTTAGGAAATCAACAAGGGAAAAATAAACCAAAAATTAGACTCTTAACCACAGAGAACAAGCAGATGGTTCCCAGAGTGGGTGGGTAGGGGATGGGTGAAATAGGTGAAAGGAATTAAGAGTACACTGATATTTCCCAAGCAGGCTCCACGCTGTCAGCACAGAGCCTGACATGGGGCTCAACCCTACAAAGCGCAAGATCATGACCTGAGCTAAAATCAAGTTGGATGCTTAACTGAGCCACCCAGGAACTCCATGAGTAAACTTATCTTGATGACCACTGAGAAGGCATAAAACTATCAAATCACTATATTGTACACCTCAAACTATTAACTATACCATAATTAAAATTTAAAAAAAAAAGAAAAGAAAAGAAAATGTGGGTGCCTGGGTGGTTCAGTCAGTTAAGTGTCCAACTTTTGGCTCAGGTCATGCTCTTATGGTTCGTGGGTTCGAGTCCCGTGTCAGGCTCTGTGCTGACGGCTCAGAGCCTGGAGCCTCTTCAGATTCTGTGTCTCCCTCTTTCTCTGCCCCTCCCCTGCTCTCTCTCTTTCAAAACTAAATATTGGGGCACCTAGGTGACTCAGTCAGTTAAGCATCCCACTTTGGCTGAAATCATGATCTCGCAGTTTATGGGTTTGAGCCCATCAGACTCTGCTGACGGCTCAGAGCCTGGAGCCTGCTTCAGATTCTGCATCTCCTTCTCTCTCTACTCCTCCCCCACTTGTGCACTCTCTCTCAAAAATAATAAACAATTAATTTAAAAAAATGTGGGCCCCTGGGTGGTTCAGGTGGTTAAGCATCTGACTTCCGCTCAGGTCATGATCTCAGTTCATGAGTTTGAGCCCCACACTGATGGTACAGAGCTTGCTTGGAATTCTGTCTCCCTCTCTCTGCCTCTTTCATGCTCTCCTTCTCCAAAATAAATAAATAAACTTAAAAAAAAACAGAAGGGGTGTCTGGGTGGCTCAGTCTTGGTTAAGTGTCAGACTCTGGCTCAGGTTGTGGTCTCACAGTCGTGACTGAGCCCACACTATCAGTGTGGAGCCTGCTTGGGATTGTCTCTCTTTCCCTCCACCCCACCCATCCTCGCTTTCTCTCTCTCAAACTAAATACATAAAACCTAAAAAAAACAAAAAACAAGAAAATGAAACTTAAAAAATGGGGTGTGCAAATAAATATAAATCAGAAAATATGTAAGGAAATTAATATAATTTAATCGCAAGAGTTACTTTGAAGTCTTTTATTTAAAAAAAGTCTTTTATTTGAAGTCTTAAGTTTATTTAAGTAATCTGTACATTCAACGTGGAGCTTGAGCTCACAACCCCTGAGATCGAGTCACATGCAATTCCAACTGAGCCAGTCAGGCACCCCTGAGATCTTTGTTTTAAATTTAAGGAGAAAGTGCAATTAAAAGTTGGTATACAATTCATGATAAGATAAGGTGATACTGATCAATGTATTTTAAGGTACTATGATTATGATGCCAAACTAAAAATAATTTTCAGCAAACTTTGGACTTTGAATATTCTATTATTTATGAAGAACGCTTGGTCTTCAGTATAAACAACCATACTGCACCATAATTACATAATGTGATAAATCACTACAACAGCAAGCATATTACAATATATAAATGTATAAAAATAACACATACACATTAAATTTATACAATGTATTATGTCAAATTTATTTTTTTTAAAGTAAAAGGGAATGAAACTTAAATGGCTGCAGAGAAAGATTAAAACTAGAAGTGAAGCTTAAAGAATCCCTAATGAAGTTTGCAACTTAGAGGCACCAAAACTGTAGAAGAAGCAAGGCTGAACAAGAAAAACTGGTATACAGTGTGTATGTAGAGTGTTAGTCTTTCATATCCCCTCTGCCATATTATATGTAATCAGACCAATTATCATATGTAATCACATCCCGGCTGTTCAAACTTCAGCAAATTTCTTAACCCCTCTGAGCATTAATTTCTTCATTTGTAATGAGAGAGTAAGAAAATATCTACTTCATAGGATTACCATAAGGATTAAGTCAATATCTATCAAGTGCATAAAACAGTATCTAGCACATGGTATGCATCTAATAAGCATGGTAAGCCTTTAATGCTATGTACTAATTATAGTATGTATATGTATGTGTGTGTATTACTTTAAAAATCACTAAATAAAATCACCTTTGGGGAACACATAAATGGAGAGAGAACTTTCATCTTATGGTCACAGCTCCATGCTAACTACACCTTGGCAACATCTTTGCTTCATCTCAAAGCAAGACTAACAATGAGTGTCAGAAATTAAGTACTAAGAAAAGGATGTTATATTGTTCTATATCACTATATTGTAGAGTTGGGGAGGTGCCTCTGGAAGCTTCCCTGTATCATTCTGTGAGTGTAATGGCTATACACTGCTTACCCGTGAACAAATGAGGAGCTGATTATGAAATGATTAGAAGCAAAACATTAAGGAGCAAACTGAAACAAGAACTAAAACTCGACAATCCATAAACATCACATAAGAAATGTTATCAGGCATCTTATAGTTTGTGCTATCTAAAAAGCATTTACTACAATGACAAAACTAGAGGTTAATTACTTTTTTATTATTGAATTATATTGTAAAGTCTACATCTACAATTTAATCAGGAAGAAATGCTTTGCATTTACATCAAGGACACATTTATTCTAGTGGAATAAAACAGACACAGACAAAAGACCAAGTACACATAAAAAAAAAAAAAAAAAAAAAAAAAAAGACTAAATATTTTACCTGGTCCTACTTTTTACTATTTTGGACCATACCTTTCCTATTAGAAAACTGATCTTACACACATATAAGTTTGATTATCTTCCCATATTTTTAATCATTAAATGTAGTTTCTCACAATTTCTAATAAAAAAAAGATTGAAAACTATATGGGAAGCAAAGTTTAGAAACAAGAAAAACTAGACTGCTATTACTGTACTGTAGAAAAGATGAGTAAAATGTGCCCCCTCTGTGGCTCATTTCAAAGAAACACTTTTACTCAAAGAGGCAAGCATTTCTGATCTAGGAGTAAGTTTTCCACTCCCCTGTGGGACCAAACCTACCAAATGTTTCCGATCAACTGTAAAGTAAGTGAAAAATGTCTACAAAATATTTAGAAGCTAAATATCAGAATACAGCTAATGAAATCAAAATTGTGTGGTCTAAATATACATATTAAGCTTTTTACTTTAAAAGTATCTTTTTATTCCAGATGATATTTAAAATAACTTACAACTTTAGTGTGCTTTATGGTCAATGACTGTGAAGTTGAAATTGAAATGAATTTTTGTTTTACTTGATTCTACTAAAATTTCAATTACCTATTATTTTACTTAACCAAGTTATACATGAGGTAAGTTTTAGCTAAAAAATAAAATAAATCAACCACAAAGATAAGTTAACCATTTCAAGAGTATACAAAAATCATAATGCCCACTTCATATTCAAAGTTTACAAATTTATGTATTAACTACTTTGTATCTAAGAAAAGTTTACTATGTCATTTCAAAGTAAATACTTTCTGCACTTAAATCAAATTTTGTTGGGAAATAATTGGGCAAAAAAAAACCAGGCAAATTTTGTTTTTGGTTAACAGAAGACAATGCAATAATAAACCCAAATGGAACCTAAGACCAGTGTTTAAAGTTTCTAACTTCTAAACAGACACACACTTATTTATCTAAGAAATATTTGGACAGAATGTCTCGCTGTAAATAAAAAGTACAGGTTTCCAATTACAGCCTTATAGCTAGCTAAACAGTTTCTAAAAACATGTACAGCCAGCTAACAGTTCTCTAAAACGTGTATGTTGCGCTAAAGATCCCTGCTAAAATATCAACAGCATTTAAATGGGTCTTACTGAAGTAGGACATTCATGATACTAGAAATCTTTTAAAAAGTGAGTACAATAGGGCTATAATAATTACTATTAATAAAAGTTACAGAAGAGATTATTGCTGTATGTTCCCCCATAAACACATCAAACCTATGGCAATTACAAAAAGTACAACCCAAGTTATGTTTTTTCTTACCGAATTTCATGTTTCACATATCTCTAAAGTTTTTATACAGCAGAGAATTCTTAAAATCTTTTCTGTAAGAATTCAAAGTATTTAAATGTGTAGCTTCACATTACACTATCATGTTTTGCCCTTCTTGTTTCCCAAATACACAAAAACAATATACATTTTTCTCAAAAGTGAAATAAGATGTCCACATTAAAAAAATAAAGCCTACAAAAAAGTTCCAGAGCTAAAAAAGATTATTATATGGCACGAGGTGATCTCCTACTAGTCCAAAGTCCAAAACATTTAAATGAAGTCCATTTATATATCCTGCTTTGCTTTTCAATGGAATACCACATTTATTCAGGTGAAATCACATTATTTTTAGTTCTCAAGTCAACAAGTATACACAAATTTTTTTTATACAGTTATTAGAAAAAATAAGGAGACCAAATTGAGTGTGTGCCAAAGAGATATCATTCAGTTGGATTTTACAGAGCTATTAGAAAGAAAATTAATGAATGGATTTCCTTGGTTGGTTTCCATAGCTTGATAGACCAAAAACAAAAAAATGGCCACAATAACAAACAGCAAAATTTTTATCCACATGGGAATAGAGCGTCCCTTTTTTGTCTTTTCTGACTTGACATCTGCCAAGGGAACATATTTAGGAACATATTTAGATGAAAAAGATTCTTCCATCCTGAAATCACTGAGTTCTAATGGCCGGCCGGCAGCCCCTTTGATTGGTCTGCGGCAACTAGCACTGTTGGGAGTAAAAGCAGGAAGAAAAAAATAAATTTAGATAAAAGTCATGATTCTGATATGTAATATAAAATCTCATTACCACTTCCTAATTTCAAACACATTTCTTGAGATAATAGTAGAAAACAGTCATATGTAAACAGTGAGGTCAGTCAGCCTATTTAAAATTTCTGTACATTTTTCATTTAAAATGTTGGATGTTCATTCTATTAGAAAATATTCAGAACACTGATATTCACTAAACTTGTTTCCTTAAAGGCTTTTCAGAGGGGCACCTGGGTGGCTTGGTCGGTTAAGCGTCCGACTTCGGCTCAGGTCACGATCTCACGGTCCGTGAGTTCGAGCCCCGCGTTGGGCTCTGTGCTGACAGCTCAGAGCCTGGAGCCTGTTTCAGATTCTGTGTCTCCCTCTCTCTCTGCCCCTCCCCTGTTCATGCTCTGTCTCTCTCTATCTCAAAAATAAATAAACGTTAAAGGCTTTTCAGAGCCAATATATTTAGAGGATGAGAGGAAAAAAAATATAAGGTACTTTGGTGTGATTTGTTCAGTTAGGAAATAATTCAGGAGTTCTCTAAACACAGCCTTTTCAACTAGAAAAGGGAAACTTTTTTACTTCCTTCGAGGTTTCTGTTTATATAACAAACTGAATTAGAAAAAGGAGAATTAGATAGTAGGCAAATTATTTATAATACTTCAGCTTATCAAAGTTAATTCTGAAACTGACTCAACTTTGAAGAATATGAACTGGTGACTTGGAATTAAACTGCTCTCAAAAGAACAGTTTACTTCTGAAAACATGGGTACAATAACCTTGTGAAGAATAAAAATCATAATTTCCCTATTATATGCTAGCCATATTTCAATTAAAAATAAAAGGTTAAAATTCCTGTAGGTGCATATGAAATAATCATGTTGCACATCCTAAATAGATATAACTTTTATGTCAATTGCACCTCAATAAAGGTGGGAATAAATAAGTAAATAAATAAAAATACCCTAGTAGAATACACTAATACTTGTTTTAATGTATCTGAATACCTAATTCCTGTTGGTGTAGATGCTTCAAAGGGAAACATTTCCTTAAGAATATCCCTTTCTATTCTTCTTTCCTCTGTTTTTTCTCCCACCTAATAAGAAACAGACAACCACAAGTTAACAGTGTAAATGTGCAATTAAAACACAATTTAAAAAAGAAGTTTCAGAGAACAGAATGCATTCAAGTCTGCCCCAGCTTTTATCACTCCCCTTTCTAAATCCATCATTGCTCAAGTATCCATACACTTCCAAAGCTCTCCTCAAATTTCGTCACTGTTGGAGATATGTTAATGTGGTAATGGGGGCAGGGGACTGCCACACATTCAAGCTAACAAAACAACAACCCCAAACCACCCTCAAACTAAAATCCAGTATAGTTAATATGGCAGCGTTAAGTTCCCCCCACTGGATTTCCCATGCTGTTCATTCATATTAAGAGTATACTGTTTCTTCTTCCGTTAAGAATTTTGTAATAAAATAACTGATGAAATACAGAAGATACCAAATTAACATGGATCCTTAAAAGTTTTAGTATATGTGAGTCGATTCAATCTTCCTAACTTAAAAAACACAAAATGATTTTTTAAATTACCTGCTTATTTTGCTGTTTACCTTTATGCCCAGATCAGAACCACCTTCAGTACAAATTCATTAAAATTATAATGCATCATGCAGTTAGTACTTCAAAGCTTAAGTATACAGGAGTTAATCAATTCAAGCATCATACAAAGTCACTTCAAAGTCCCATTATTTGACCTTTCAGTGAAAAGATAGAATAGCCTCCCCAATAGCCCAGAAACACTTTCAACCCACATCCATAACAAAGAGAACACATTAGAAGCAGCACAAAAATGAATACTCCCTTGAAAGGTAGAACTTAAGAGGCACATGGTAGCAAGCTGATAGTATTAGCATATCATACTATATTAGTTACTTTTGACTGTCACTAATAAAAGTATGTCTTTAAAATAATATACGCATATATATGTATATATATATATACACACACATACACATACACACACACACACACACACCCAATTAAGAAAGCTCTGCTCCCTCCCACTGCAAAAGACAAATATAAAAAATTTCCTCTTTAAAAGATCAATGATAGCATCGATCTAGATTTTATGCATTTACTTCAGCTCTTGTCAATGGTTTCTTTGGTGTTCTTCTGGGTATGTCTGAGAATTCAGTGATTGGCAGAATAGGAGCTGCATGCTTGAAATTTCCAGTCACCCTATTGACAACCTGCCAAGATTCAAATTATTCAGACTCAGAATTATCCAAACATAACAAAGACACGTAAAAAGAAAAAAAAAGATACTCTATTTCTGTAATATTCAATACTTTCTCTTAATAAAAATTTAGGCAAAAGAACCTAGAAATGAACATATTCAATGCTTCACATGTGAAGCCTTAGCACTTTTTAAATATTTCAGCAAAAAAGTTTCCTTATAATACTTGGGTAGGATTCTTGTACAAATTGATATATTTAAATTGACTATATTGAAAAATTCTAAAATTCAGAATGGGGAAAATGAGTTTAAAATATAATGTTTAAAAACACAAATTTGAGATTTGCCAAATTTACCACCTCCCCAGTTCTAATTAAAGGGTAATTTACAAAGAATACCACTTGTATAGTTTATGAAACATATTTACTAAGGTTTCGTTGCTTGAAGCCATTATAGTTTCAGCTATGGGAGTACTCTCTGAAATTATTGCACCATCTATACGAAAATGCTCTGAAGTTTCCACCTGTTAGTTTGAAAACAAAACAAAAACAATAAATATAAAATAATCACTAAAGCCCTACCAATCTGAAAACCCAATTCTAAGCAATAAGCCTTGCATCACCCTTTTCCTTGGAGTTCTTCTTGACCCTCTTGTGGATTCCCTAGTTAATGCCTGCAGAGGTCCGCCTTTTGAAGATCCACTTGTCCATTCAGTCTCAGTTATTCCAGCTTGAGAATAGCTCTATTCAAGTATCGACACATTAAAAAGTCATATTCTAACATCAAACACCTTAATAATGGCCACATTACCTAGCACAGTGAGAAGTCATGAAAAATCTCCAAATGCCAGCATTTGCAAACAATGCTATGCCCTCAACATATTTCTAAACGTACTGACTAAACCAATATGTAGGCATTGGAAAATGCTAAAAAGTATGGTAAAATACATTAAAGCATCCAACTACAGGAGCTTACAAATTGTAATATGAGTGAGAGGGAGAAAAGCACATAATTTTATCACTGCTCCTTCTGTGACTTGCTGTTTGCTATTTGGTTCTTGTTTCATAACTGCACCTCTTTGGCTGTCTAAACAAAAAGCAGGCTGATCATGACTATAATAAAGTCATTTATTATAACAAGCCCATTTCCTTTCAAAACAAAATAAAATTTTATAATTGTTAGCATAAATTAAACATTGTCCTTTTCAAGTAGGATTATTTAAAGGTTCAGTTTAAATTATAATCCACACACAACTATCTGAACGTAAAAGTTCCCAGGTGTCAAACTTTTCTTAGAAACAGATACTAAAATTGAGCAAGGAGAACTGGTGTTAAGTTACCTCTTTCACAAACACACAAGCCTATAATGTCAAGTGCCAAACCTACACTTCTCACTATAGAGACAGCAGTAGTGATGGACCACTGGTACCTTCCAGTCCCAGATTCCTTTCTCCCTGAAAAGCCAATTGATTTTTCCTCATTTAAAAAATAATTTAGTAGTTCTTACATAATAGTTTGAAAACCACTAAACTAGTACTTCTCAAACTAATGTGCATATCCATCACCTGGAGCTTTTGTTAAAATACAGATTATTGATTCAGCAGCTCTGGGGCAGGACCTGAGATTCTGCATTCCAAGTAGCAACTTACTCAACTTTGAAGCCACAATTACCAGATGATTCTTTTAAATTAACCAGAGAACATCTATCAATGGTTAGTATTATACTAAAGTGTGCTTATATTGTCACTTCTGCTTTCAAGCTAATATTTTATCTAGATAACTGAGGTTTTTATATCCAACTCAGTGCCTATTAATTTTAAAGACAGATGTATTTTACTCTCATCCTGAGACAAGAGCACTCATCCAGTAAGCGTGCTTATTTAGCTGGAAACATTACTACCTAAACCCCACAAGGTACAAACATAGTCTCCTAATTTTTTATTTATCTATATTTGGGATTAGTATTAAAGAGTTTCTCTTTGACTCATAATTAGAAACTCTGGGTTCCTTTTCCTGCTATCAGAAAATATGTGCTGAATGCAAACTTAAGATTGATCAAAAGACAAATGCGTAAACAAATTACACACAAATATGATAAATGTTTGTTAACAGTTAAATTCCTGATTATTTGAATAGAAGGGAACAATAGTTTTAATCTGAGGTTCTCAATCCTGGCAGCATAGTATCAAGTGGGGAGCTTCTAAGAGATATCAAATGCCCCCAACCCCACCTTAGTCTAGTTAAGTCAGAATCTCTTCTAGAAGGGGCTTGGGCATAGTTAATTTTTACAGCTCCTGAGGGGATTCTAATGTGCAGCCAGGGTTGAGGACACCCGGTTTAAGATACTATAACTGACTTATGATGCTATCTCAAAGTATTTTCTTAAAACTACTTTCAATAATGCTTCCTCTTTAATAGTCAATTGCTCAATGCCAATAAAATTAGAACCAGTATTTTAAAAATATTATGGTTTGAGAGTGTAGCTGGTATTATCAGTGTATATTAACTATTTTAAAACTCCCCAAAGAATTAAAAATTACATTTCTTGAAAGGGCTAATAAAACTGATAAAATATAAAGACCAGATATTTTATCTACAGCCATGAAGGTGGCATGTGGAAAAATATCCCCTTTCCTTAAAATTGGTTGTCTCCCAAATTCCAGGATTTTCCATTTGTTATATTTTGAACTGAAATAATTTATCAAAAATTTTACCAACATCTACTGAAACTATTATGGTTAATAAAAATAAATTACATGTTTACATTTCTATTAGTTATCCTTGAACTAAAGGTCAAGTTCCATTTAAATATTCTTTATATTCTTCTGTGGAAAGAAACACAAGAAACACCTTGGTTGCCTGTGGGAATAGCTGGAAAGGGGTGGGAATAGCTGGAAAGGGGTGGGAAAGACACTTCTCACTATAAATCATATATACTTCCTTTTGTCCAGGTTTATTAAATTCTTTGGTTGAGGACTATCAACTAATTTTATTAGTTCTTTGACTATCATCATCTAATTCAGAATTAATCATCTTCACAGAAAACTAATGGAGAACTCTTCACACACCAGAAAAAATATTCTGAAGATTTTTTTCTATCAGAATCCACTATAAACAAGTGACGATTACTGACTGAAAAGAATGAAAAACATTCCTATGTAAAATTAGTAGTTAACGTGATTGCTGTATACTGTTGCCAAAATACTAACTGCAACTTTCATCTACTTTCAGCAAGATGTTCTCCAGCAACTCCTGAATTTATCAGGAGAAAAACAGGAGACAGAAACAAAAACCTTACATTGCCTTTCAATATGCTATCAGGCAAAAAGTTATTTGGAAGACAATAGGCAGTTGAGGCACAAAAGAATGCAGGAGCTGGGCTATAATAAAAAAGGCTATAGATCTGTCAGTAAAAATACAAGCTCTAAGCAAAAATTTACACAAAACGAAGTTCTAAAAAGAAATAGTATTAATTAAAAGCCACCTTCCTCTGAATAACTATTAATTTAGGTGAAATAGGAGTAATATGGTTACTCATATTAATTTTAAAAAAAACACAGAATCCTATTCCTCCATTAGAGAAAGGTACTCTCATACAATGCTGGTGGGAGTGTGAAATGTTTTATGCGGGAGATTTGATAACATCGAGCAAAATTACCCAGTAACTTTACTTCTAGATTTCCCCAAGATAAATTGGCTAAAATATGAAATGATATGTGTAAGGCTGTTCATCAGTTCATCTTTGTATTATCGAAACAGCGTAACTGAAAATAATCCAAATATCCACCAAAAGTAAAGTGGCTGAATAAATCCCAGTACATCTATAAAATGCAGTGGTACAGAGCAATGAGGACGATGGCTATATTGTATTCTGATATGGAGTGATCCCCAGGATATGTGTTTAGATTAACAGGTAGAAATGTGCAAAATTCACTGCCTTTTATGTAAGAAGAGGAGCAAAAATAAATGTATACATCTATACAGTAGGCTTCATGCCTAGCATGGAGCCCTATGCAGGGCTTGAACTCACAACCCTGAAATCAAGACCTGAGCTGAGATCAAGAGTTGGAAGCTTACCCTACTTAGCCACCCAGGCGCTCCCTTAATATTTTCAAAAAGAAAATATTAACCAAAAGTTAACAGAAATAGCTACTTATAAATAAAAGGAACAAAGATAAAGTCCAGATTTCTGACTCTCTTATTTATGCCTAAATAAAACCATATACATTTAAAAATCTGTATGAAAGAAAAAAAATTCACTCGTGACTTTAAGCACAATATTTTGATGTTACGCCCTAACAACAGGAAAAACTGCCAAAAACAAACAAAAAAAAAAACAAAAAAAAAACCAAAAAAACCCCACCAAAAACCCAAACTGCGTTTTACCTGCCTTCTTATCAAGAGTACTGTATTATTTAGAAACATCTGTATAGTGAAACTAAGTAACTCACGTTTTAAGAACCAAGATACTCAGCATAAAAGAGATAGATAGAACATCCATAAGTTAGATAGCATTCACAAACTTGATGAATTCATGATTTATCTTTTCCTAAAAAATAAGTACTCCTAGCTCTTCTTAGTAAAAAGGGCTGAAAGCAATGACAACCCAGCAGAATGCACAACCTAGCATCCACTGTAGGTAGCTTCCAAATGTTTTCAATGAAAAAGATTAGGGTTCTTTGGAAAAAATGTCTGATTTGGTAAAAGGCAGTTAAGGCTAGTTAAAAGGCTAGGTAAAAGGCAGTTAAGGCTAGTTAAGAAATATTTTATTGATCACCTCTCAAAGTGACTAGGACACTTTAATTTGAAAGTTGGCAAAGTATGCTGGCTCTCTTGTGTGAATTTTATTTCAAGGTAACTATGCAGGTCATGAAAGAAGTTTTTTTTGTTTTTGTTTTTTAAGTTTATTTATTTTGAGAGACAGCTTGAGTGGGGGAGGGGCAGAGAAAGAGGGAGAGAGAGAATCCCAAGCAGGCTCTGCACTACCAGTACAGAGCCCAACACGGGGCTCGAATGTGGGGGGCCGGGCCCCCCACACTCGAACCCACAAAGAGGCTAGATCATGACCTGAGCTGAAACCAAGAGTCAAGATGCTTAACCGACTGAGCCACCCAGGAGCCCCATAAAAGTTCTTTATAAAAGAATTCCAGTTTATAGATGTAAAGGAATAAGAGAATAAGAAAAATCACTACCTTATAACCTCAAACAACATAGTGGTTCTAGGCAATAATCATAAATGGCTATCATAACCATTAAATGAAAGGGTGATGTGGAACTTTAAAATGGATGGGTCATGCTTTCAACATCTGAACCTATTACTAATTTAGCACTGTTTTCCTTCTGAAATGATGCAGTATGACAGCCACACCATTTATGAAGTATTCTGGTCAAAGAAACTGAACCTGAATCTATCCAATCCTCTAGTTTGATGCTGTGCAATATGGTAACCACCAGCCACATGTGGCTATTTAAATTTCAGTTAAATAAAATTAAAATTTTAGTTTCTCAACTGCACAAGCCACATTCCAAGTATTCAATAGCCACATGTGGCCAATGGCTACCCCAACGGACAAGAGATATAAAAAACATTTCCATCATCACAGAAAGCCTAGTACACAGCTCTACCACAGGTCTAACTTCCAGTCTACAGGACATATAGGGTTACGGAACAGGAAATTAAAAGACAACTGAAGAAGCAATCTGCCAAACCCAGAATATGGGAAATTCTGGAGAACTGACTTGGTTTCTTCACCAAATTAATAGAGGGGAGTGGAGATAGCTACAGGCTTGTGAGATCAAAACAAAACAAAAATCACCAAATGGTATGTGTAGCTTACTTGGATCCTGATTTGAGTAATTTAATCATAAAAGAGGTATTTCTGAAACTGGAGAAATTTGAACAGATATGAAAAAATTAATGACTTTATTAGGTGTGATAGTATCAGTGTTACATATGTATATATGAAACAGCTATCTTTTCGAGATACATACTGAAAGTACTGACATTTTATTGTATGAAATTATGTTAGAGATTCACTTTAATATATTACAGTAAAAGCAAAATATAAAACCAAAAGGAATTTAAAAAGCTAGAGGGTACACGGGAAGATGAACAAAACTGGTAAAATGCTTAAAACAAGTGACACTCTCTGAGTACAGGGTCCTTAAACACTTCCCTCCAATTTTCTTGATGTTTTGAATTTTGTAGAAGGCCACTATCATCTCCTAAATTTACTCTGTATTTATCCTGTCCCTCAGTTTAGATTCTCCAACTCAATTAAACCATACTTAATACCATCCTCCAACCTGCCTTTTACCTATTATCTGACCAGTCAAGCATTCTTGATGGCACTATACCATCCTGCCTTTACACTGAGAACCAAAATTCTCCATGCTGGTCTATTTCATTGTCCGTTACCAGATTCTTCCTAATTTCTCTTTTCGTGTTATTTCCTTATTCTTCAGCACGTCCCTGCTGCTAAATAAAAGGGCAATAATATGTTTATTGCAGTACTGGTTTTGTATTAAACAAAATCTTTCATTGAGTGCTCTATACATTCTCTGCAATCCCCAAGCTTATTTCTAACAAATAGTTCTGAAATTCAACTTATCAAGTACATCAAACCAAGACAGACCTAGCTTAAGCAATCAAGAACTTCCTCTGAGGATGTGTGACTTTAAAATGCCAAAGAGAAGATGGAAAAGTTAAATAACCAACTAGACAAATCTTCCAGCTAGACAAATTAAGGATAAGGAAAATGACTCTATGGATAGCTATCTTGTAAAGGTCAGCCAAATCAATGCAAGATTAGAGTCAATAATTTGTTCTCTGTTAGTTCAGTTATACCTGTGCTTATTAGTTCTCTCTTTAGTTTCCTACATTTTCCTTTTGAAAAACTGTACCCTGCCTCACCTACAAATGAAAAAGAATTTTCACCTCAAATAAGGAAAGAAAAGTATGGTTTTAGGAACAGATTAGCTTCAGAGTTGAGGGAAAAGCCACAGAAGACCAGCAAAAGTAGAAGCAAAATTAGAAATCTAGACAAAGATACAATATAAAATCCATCCTTTCCTTTAAAAAAAAAAAATGCTTAGGCATTTCCAACCTTTTAAAATATTTCCCTTGAAAGTATGACTGGCTTTGAATCACACTTAGCACAGAATCAAAAACAAACGAGACATTTATTAAACACTTGGCTCTTGCAGTTAAGTACAGGCTACACTACTGACAAAAAACATGAAGTTTAGATTTCTAAGGCCATTTAATGAACAATGGAATGAACACCTCATTGAGGGCTGGAATTTGGGTGTCAACTATTAACCAAAGGCGAGGACATAAGCAAATTAGTGCTGTCAGATTATTTATACCTGAACACAGCGATCAGAAAACTAAAGATACCTGATTGTGTTCAACTCTTCTTTGCTTGAGTGTTACTGGAGTCTTTGCTCTGCCCTTTAGTGGTTCTCTCTTCTCAAGCTTGAGCTCTATTTTAGAGTCTGGAAATAACATCGGAGAAACATTACTCTCGGAACTACACAATAAACTACAATGTCATCCTCACTACTCTGGAACCTTCGTTTTAGACATTCTTATGTAAAACAAGTTTACCTACTGGTTATTACCTCAATAGACTACAACTGTTCAACTGTAATTTCTGTCTTTAAAAAGTTTACTTCCCCATTCATATTTTATTCATATTTGTTTATCTCCCCCACTCCTTACGATTTATTCTCCTCTCCTTTTTCTGGATCTAGTAGCCTAAAACATAAAGTGAATTCAAACTGCCCATGGAGGCTTTTCACTCAAAACAGCTTGGATGTGGGAAAAGGACATTAAAACACAGTTGTTACCATTCTTTTGTCCATACGGTGCATAACTACTATATGAATAAAGGTTAGCTATTAAAATTTGAAATATGGAAGAACAAAAGCTATAGGGAATTTTAAGGCTGAAAATACCTGCATGGTATCAAGCCTCTAATAATAATAAATAGATCTGGTGACATTAATACTTTAGGGCAGTTTAAAAGTCCTCCCTTCCGATTTGATGTGATTATAAAAAACCTGAGTACAACTGAGGTTAGAAGAATCCCACTTACATAAAATAAAACTCACAGGTCATTTCTCCTCCTTCTCTCCATAATAAAAAACATTTCTTTGAAGAGAAGCTAGTGCATATATATTAGTTAGCATATCACCACGATGCCAACAACTCAAATATATCTTTTATAGTCTTCAATGTTCCATTCACCTAGCCTTCGTTTTTTGTCACCATTTGAAGAGCTAGATTTTTTAAGTTTTATTTATTTAAATAATGTCTACATCCAACATGGGGCTTGAACTCATGACCCCAAGAGTCGCATGCTCTTCCAACTGAGCCAGCCAGGTGCCTCAGAAGAGCTAGACTTTTAAAGACTTGTAAAAATTTTAGTTAACTTCCACATTTTGTGGCCATTTATCAAAGTATAGCAAAATCAATGTCACTGTTACTACTAAAACTTCTATTACCAAAAATTTAAGTTAGATTATTTTCCTACCAGAAACAGAAATGGGAGTCAATTCTTAAACAAAAAGCTTAGTTTTGCATGAACCCAATGCACTGGTGCTAAAAAGTAGTCAGGATAGGTATGTTTTTGCTAATTATCTAGTCTGGTACTAATCAGTCCACAGTCTACTTGCAAGTCTCCCCAAAAATAAACAGTGATTTTTACCATCTTAGCTCAAACAGTTCAATCTTTACTTAGGATTAAGGTACCAACACTACCCCCCAACCCCAAACTTCTATTAAATGGACTTATTAATATATTTATGTTTAGGATAATCCTTAGCATTATAAACCTTATATTTTATTAACTCAGAATCTAAAAATTAGAAATCACAAAGTAACGAACCCAGTAGTAGTTGAGCAGAAATGGATAAAACAATGAAGGTATCTGGTCACAGAGTAATTCTTCTCACAAATTTAAATTCTAGCAGCCAATAAAAACATAGTGTTTAACAGAAGAAAAACCACAAAACAATACTTAGAATATTTTCAACTATACCACTGGAATCTCAAGAGAGTTTCAATGAAGAAATGGAAAAGGGATGTTCATCCACAAATACCTAACTTGTTGCAACTCTGAGAATAAAACACACATACAACATGTTTCTGGAGACCACACAATACTGTTCAAATTACAACTTTATTGAATTTGCAGAAGCATTCTACAGTAATACATTTAAAAAAAATCACATTGCACTTAGTAGGTACATGTATACATGTACATTCCAGAAGACAAATAACAAACAAAATTACTCCCAAGAAGCTGCAAAGATGGACACGTATAATAAGAATATAGTAATGGCTAGGAGTACCAAAGGGACTATACTTTGCTGATACTTAATACTACTATTTTCAGTAAGAATACAAAGAAATTTGATTATCAAATGCCTCTACAGTTAGACTCATCTTACAATCATAAAAATGAAAACAGAATATACTGCTTTATACAAACAAAGTATAATATGATTTCTTATAAAATTTTTTAAAAACTAGTAACAAATTTGCTTTCAAAATTTAGATTAAGTCTAATCATCCATGAACCACAACATAACTTGAAAGTGTTATTTTAAAAAAAAAGCGCCCTACTTTTCCAGTGTCTAGTTCATCTGACAAACTACAGTGATAGTGAGAATGTACTCTTTTAGAATTTTATTGTTTAGAGCAGTATTTTTAAAAAATGTTTAGTTTTGAAGGAGAGAGTAACAAAGCATGAATGGGGGAAGGGCAGAGAGAGGGAGACACAGAATCTGAGCGGGCCCCCAGGCTCTGTGCTGTTAGCACAGACCCTGATGCAGGGCTTGAACTCACAAACTGTGAAATCATGACCTGAGCCAAAGTTGGACACTTAACCAACTGAGCCACCCAGTCACCCTGTTTATAGCAGTATTTTGCAAAGCATGGTCCATGAACTGTTTACTATCAGTCCTTCATAGAAATGAGACACTTGCACTGGAATGTAAATTGGCACAGTTTCATCAATTAAATTTTGCCACAAAAATAAACCCTGTCATTGATCTAAAAAGCGTCTCTAGATCCAAATTCTGGTGCATACTTGTCTGTAGATCAGTGACTGTCTGCAGACTGGCACTTTGAATTGCACTGATCTAGAATATTATGAAGGAATACAGAAGTAAAAAAAACAAAAGTGAGAAATAAAAAAAAAATGTGGACAAGTTCCAGAAAGTGAAAAGATATTTAGTAATATTTAATAATCTGTGAAGACTCCACTTATATTCTATTTAGTGGAATTTCCTTAGTTTTGGAGAATTGTAAAATCTTAAGTAAAACAGGAGAGAGTGAACTATACGAGGCAAAGATTCTTTAAATTGTTTATATCGGGCTTTTTCTATCACAGCAACTTAAAAAATAAAAAAGGCAGTACTCTGTAGGCAATTTTATACTGTAATTTGATAGGCAGAAGTTTGACTTTGAAAACAGCCCAATCTGGAGACCAAAAAGATCTTTAAAGAAAATCCTGGCAAAAAGCAATTAAAAGTACTTGAACTTCTTAGAAAAGCTGCTATGTTCCCCATATTAAAGATCAAATAAGCTGTCTTTATTCTTAACTTTATTAGTGTTTATTTCCACGCTTTTTAATTACTTTGTATACTTCTCCTCCAAATAATGTTCCACCTTTAAAAGGAGTAACAGCCAGCTTATTCTTAGAAGCTGGATTAATTTTACAGTCCTTCAGCCAGAGATATCGGCGACCTAAAGTGGCAGATCCCATGCTATGGGCAGCCATCTTTACTTCATCAAATGCAGCTTCACAAAGAAATGAGGCTGCATCATATGTTTTGCTCAGAATCCCAAGTGCCTGCTGCATATGACTAGGATCTGAACTAAGGATTTGTGCAGCCTGACTGATGTCTGCCTGCAGAGCCCGAACTACAAAGGCAGTATGGGATGCAATCTGCAATGCTGATGCTGCAGCTTCATATGTTCTACAAAGTACTAAGTCCAACTGTTTATCACAAGACTCAGTAGAAGCTGCCTGAATACCTATGGGTGGAGCCGCTTCAGAAATAAGCCCCAGTATTTCATCATCTACTTTTGGAACTGATAATATCTGTGCTGCCTCTCTGGAGGAAATTGGATACTTGCATGCCAATGAAGGCAGTTGCCTGTCAATTTGCTGCCACTCCTCTTCAATTACTTTTAAAATAGATTCATGGAAGGGAAAAGATAGTTCTGGGGCATCTATTTTCTCATGTTGTGACTGCTTAGACATTTCTATGCCTAAAGTAGTGAGTGAGTGAGAGACAACAGTTTTGGCAAAAGAAGACATAACTTCAGATCCAGGTGTATTTTGAAATGCCACAAAGGAACCTGAATCCTTTTCCTCTACTGACTTTTCACTGAGTCTAGGGAATTTTCGTGGAGGAGACAGAGATTCGGTTTCTTGAAAATCAGATCGATCAATTCTCTTCCATCTGTTTTCTACATCCAGTGGGGGTGTAGAGTTTGAAGTCCCAGGCAAACTCCCTACCCCACCCTGGGCCAACAGAGAATTGACATAATCTCTGATTGCCTGAGCAAGTGGTGGAGAAATTACTTGTGAGCTCCCAGACTCTTCTAGTGCTTTCCTTTCACTGGAGAGAACTGACTGATCTGAAACATGGGACCTCTCAGTACACAATGGTTGAATTCCACTTTTCTCTCCACGGTAAATATTTTCTACTATATCTTTATAGCAAGTAGTGGTGGTTTCTTTAATCAGTGAAGGAGAAGCTGCAGCAGAGACCAACATGGCAGCGAGTTCATGCTGAAATGATGCCGAAGAACTTTTCTCTAAACATCTATCATGGCTAGACTTGGAGGAAGTAAACAAATTCCCTCCAGAGGCTAACTTCTGCAACTGTTCCCTGCCAGGCAAGGTTGTGGCAATAAGAGGTTCCCTAGGTGGGTCTCCCTTAGAAGTATGAACTTTCTTAGCTGCCTGTAGTTCAGTCCTGCCCAAAGGAGGACGGGTGGAGATTTCAGGAAAAGAAATACCCTGAAAAAATCCACCAGAGGGAGCAGTTGGAAGTTCAGAAAAAGGAACAAAATCCCTAGTGGACTTCACTTTCTTGTGTTCTTTCTTCTTTCCTGTAGAGGCAAAAGAGGCAGGAAGTTTAAGCATTACTTGTGTTTAAGCTGATTTATTTTTTTGCCTCTTTGCTAACATAGTGCTGTTGAAGGAAAAAACTATATTTCATATTCTGAACAACCAATCTGACACTCTGTGCCCTGGCAGGCAATGCTTATGGAGATATAAGCAATTTGGGTCAAATTAAATAATCATGAAATTGACGAACAAGTCATATGAATTAAAACTTTATAAATATCAAGTTGTTCTTATTATAGAAAGGTCATTGTTTCATGTACTAGTTAAAAAAAATACTTACTATGGTCAAATTTTCTTAAAATAGTCTACTAATAACATGTCAAAATGTTTGCTTTTCATAGTTGCCCTGAGATCACATTATCTAGCAAAAACTATAAATTTAAATGCCTACCAATAGAAAACAGAGATTGTATTGTAAATACTACCACTATATATTAATTGCAAGAAATAAAATGGACATATAAGTAATAAATTAGTAAGATGAGATCTCAACAGTATAACAGAATGGAGAAAAGCAAGTAATAAGATTTAGCATTATATTTATATACATTTTTAAAAGTTCAAAATAATATCATGTTATTAGATGCATATGAAAAAGTATTTAAAAATGGGTTGGAAAGATAAACACCAAATTAATGATAGCGGTTGCTTCTGTGTTGATAATACTTGGAAAGGGTAAGTGGGAAAACTTCACCGTTATTTTTAATACTTTATTCTTAGAAAAATGAAATAAGCAAAAAAATAATTTTATCTTCTTCATGGTTACTGTATCTTAGGAGTCTGAAAAAAATTACATATATTCGATTAATATCATTTAAAATGTTACCTTCTTCATTGTCACTGTATCTGTCAGAGTCATTACTTCCATTCTGTCTCATATTTTCTGCTGATGAAGAAATCGTTGGCAGAGGAGTTGACGATCTTGACTCTGTTCCCTGTTCCCTCAGTTTCAACAGTTTTTTCTCATATAGCTTTCTGGTTGTTCCTGTATGAAGGCAGAACTTGCTTTAATATCTGTATTTTCTTATTTAAGATCCTGCTCATCGTATTTACCAACATTAAAATGTTGCATTCATGCTTAACTTTTTTTTTTTTAACGTTTATTCACTTTTGAGAGACAGAGATAGAGTGAGTGGGGGAGGGGTAGAGAGGGAGGGAGACCCAAAATCCAAAGCAGGCTTCAGGCTCTGAGCTACCAGCAGAGCCTGACGTGGGGCTCAAACCCAGGGACCGTGAAATCACGACCCAAGCTGAAGTTGGACGCTCAACCGACTGAGCCACCCAGGCACCCCAACACTTTACTTTTCTAAACTTAAGTGATTAAAAATACCATATAAAGGATTCTTTTCTAAAATAGGTGTTTTGCCGAGATTTTAATACATACATGATTATGTTTCTTTTAGTAGCATGGAATACACAGATTGATATAAATCTTTTTTTTTTTTAAGTTTGAGAGTAAGCACACATGTGCGGGGGCGGGGGGGGG
>NC_064809.1:116542076-116552056 GCF_023721935.1 Panthera uncia | reverse complement strand
GGGGGGGAGAGAGAGGGAGGGAGGGGGGGAGAGAGAGAGAGGGAGGGAGGGAGGGAGGGGAGAGAGAATCCCCAACAGACTCCACACTGTCATGGTAGAGCCTGTCAAACTCACAAACAGTAAGATCATGACCTGAGCCAAAATAAAGAGTCAGACACTTAACTGACTGAGCCACCAGGCATCCCTGGTATAATCTTATTATAGATCACCTACTAAAGAGCCATGTATGACTGACTATTTTTGATTGAAAAGCTTTAGACTTTGTACATTTTTCAGTACTATGTAAATAGCACTTGCCTTATAGAAAAAAATCATTTTTATAAACAGACTGCATTCCTCTCAATACTATGATAAAAATCCCACAAATCTCAGAGATTAATATGCCTATAAAGAGCCATTCAGTTATGGGTAAAGAAAAGTCATCTACAGTTTTTTAGTCGAATATATTTTCATATAACATTGTGTAAATTTAAGGTGTTAAATCACATTTAGATATAAGTACTTTGTGATCAAATGACCTTTTATAGAAAATGTGTGCCACAAAATAGAAATTGTATACCAATTAGGCAGCAAAGTAAAATTGATTACGAACACATTTTTAACACATTTCAACATGAATGACAATTTAAAGCCAAAAACAGCTTTTATTTTCTATTTTACACTAACTGTATGTCCCTCTGGTTTCTTTTTCTTTTTTAATGTTTATTTATTTTTGAGAGAGAGAAAGAGCGTGAGTGGGGGAGGGACAGAGAGAGAAGGCAACACAGAATCCGAAGAAGGCTCTAAAATCTGAGCTGTCAGCAGAGTCCAACACAAGGCTCGAACCCACGGACTATGAGATCATGACCCGAGCCAAAGCTGGACACTTAACTGACTGAGCCACCCAGGCACCCCTCTGTGGTTTCTAGAAGATGAACAAAATGATGGGGTGCCTGAGTAGCTCAGTTGGTTGAGCCTCTGGCTCTGTTTCAGCTCAGGTCATGATCTCATGGTTCATGGGACTGAGCCCTGCATCGGGCTCCTCACTGGTATTGTGGAACCTGCTTGGAATTCCCTCTCTCCCACTCTGCCCCTCCCCCACAAATGTGCGCACACTCGTGCTCTCTCCCTCAAAACAAAGAAATAAACTTAAAAAAAAAAAAAAGATGATTACAATGATAATACACTTTTTTTTAAGAAACAACACAGATCTCAAAATGTTACATAAGTAGCTGTAAGATGAACAGCTAGGGAGGGGAAAGTGGAAAGATGTTGTCAAAGGGTACAAAATTTCTGCAAGATGACTAAGTTCTGCAAATCTAATGTACAGAATGGGCTATAGTTAAGAATACACCTGAAACTTGTGAAAAATGTAGACCTTAAGTGCTCTCATTACACATTCAGACACAAAATAAAACAGTGAGGTGATGGACGTTAATTGGCTTGATCATGTTGATTATTTCACAATATATACGTCTACAAAAACATCAAGTTAAACGCACACACCATATAATACAACTTTTGTCAAGTATACCTCAATAAAGCTGGGAAACAATGAACAGCTGGTATACCAATATATATAATACGTACATTGACACACAATACACATATTTGTAGCATCTCCCTTTTGGAATTTTAAATGAAAAAATTAAATATCAAATATCTGTTAGTAGTTATATTCACAGGCTTATTACCAGCTATGTGGAAGTACTATGTTTAAAACAAAAGAAAAACATTCTAAATTTTTGTTTGCAACTTTACCTATAGAACAAAAAAAAACCAAATCTAGAGGCACCTGGGTGGCTCAGACTCTTGATTTCAGCTCAGGTCATGATCTCATGGGTTTGTGTGATAGAGGCCTGTGTTGGGCTCTACACTATCAGCATGGAGCCTGCTTGGGATTCTTTCCTCTCTCTCCTTCTGCCCCTCCCCTGCTTATACACATGCTCTCTCGCTTGCTCCAAAAAAAATTAAATTAAAAAAAAATTCAAATTTCCAGTGTTCAAAATTTTACATAACTTAGAAGACCAAAATAGACCTTTCTCATCTTGAGGTTACAGTCAAGACCCTCCAGAATTAAAGCAAAACCAGCCTTGCAAAATCACTGACAGTAACCAAATGATGGAAATCCAGTATATTATATTAAGTTCCAAGTTTTCTTTTAGTTTGTTCTTTAAGGGATCATTCTTGAATTCCAGTCAAAACAAGACTTTAAAAATGTTATTTAAAAAAAAATTTTTTTTAAGGTTTATTCATTTTTCAGAGACAGACTGTGAGAGGGGGAAGGGCAGAGAGAGAGGGGGAAGGGCAGAGAGAGCGGGAGACACAGAATTTGAAACAGGCTCCAGACTCTGAGCTATCAGCACAGAGCCCGACGTGGGGCCCAAACTCACCGACAGCGAGTTCATAACCTGAGCTGAAGTTGGACGTTTAACTGACTGAGCCACCCAGGCGCCCCTAAAAATGTTAATTTTAATGATAACTGAAAATGGGTACTATGCTAAGAATTGATGGAGTTCCTTTTTTTTTTTTTTTTAATGTTTATTTATTTTTGAGAGAGAGAGAGAGACGGTGGGAACTGGGGAACTGGGGAGAGGCAAAGAGAGGGAGACACAGAATCCGAAGCAGGCTCCAGGCTCCGAGCTGTCAGCACAGAGCCCGATGTGGGGCTGGAACTCATGAACGGTGGTGAGACTGTGACCTAAGCTGAAGTCGGATGCCTAACCAAACTAAACCACCCAGGCATCCCTAACTTGAGTTCTATTAACAAATCTGTCACTAATTTATTAACTTGGATGAATTTGGCCAGCTGTGTCACTTCAAATTTTCCTCAATTGTCATGTAAGACTCCTATGTCTCACCAGGTAGCTGTGACATTAGCACAATATGAAATAATTTCAACAACAGAGGTAATCTTGGAGATTATCTAAGTTCATTTCTCCCATTTTATTTTCCTTATTTATAGTTAAAGAAATTGTGTCCTGGTCATATAAATGATTAATGACACACTGGTCCTTAGAACCCAAACTCTAACTGCTAGACAAGACAGGAAAACAATTTGGGGCACTTACAGAAAAGATAACTTGAAATCTTACCAACTTACCCACAATAGGACCAGGATTCACTCCATATTTCACAAGCTGATCCAAAAGATCTTCATTAGTGAGCTCTGTTACATCTAGATCATCTTTATCTTCTAGTCTGGGTTTATCAGTTTTCTTTGTGGCTTTCTGTAAACAAAGTCCGGTTATCATTTCCACATGAATTAAAGTGTTCACCTATTTTATAAGTCACACTGTATACAATATAAACATGCAAATTCACCCTCCAATTTATAGCTTTATTAGGCCTTAGCAATTTTATTAAGAGCAACTCATTATTTGAAGATATTTTTTAAGTTTAATTGTAACAACTCAAATTTTTAAACATTACTATTAAAAACAGTTTTGGCTTACCTATCTAAAGAGGAGGTGGCGTCATCAAAAATTCAAAAGTAAACAGCAAGGGTTTAAAGACTTTCACCCAGATAATCAGAGATACAATTTACTACTACTGACCACTTAAATAATCCTTAAAAATTTAAATTATTCTATAAGAGCTTATGACTTTACCATAAAGATATTTCTTAGTTATATTTAAAAATGATTTCCTTTAATTTAAACAAGCATATCAGAATCTATGAAACCCAGGTGAATATTCAGTACTTTAGTAGCCGGTGTCTGACCACGAAGGAAGTCAAACTTTTTGACTATCACCTCTTGGTACAGCTCTGTCAGCACATTTAGTTCTATATGACTGTTTCACTTAGAAAAGTTCAGAGAACATGGAACAAGCTTTGAGAGAAATTTCAAAGGAAGTTTTCGGCATAACTTAAGCAATGGCAGTATTTGCTGGAAAAATATAAACCTTCCAAGATTAAACAAGAGAAGAAAGCAGAAGTGTGGGTGTCTTCTAGGGTTATGGCAAATAGCCCTACAAAATGCCTCAGTAACCCCAGAAAGCCTCAGAGAATTGAACAAGAAATAGCTGTTTGAATAATGGCTACAAGTATCAAAGTCAGTTTAGGCCCAAATTTCTATTTTGGGCAAATGAGTCAATACTGTGTCTTTCAACTGCCTGACTCAGGCAGAGTATGACTCTTGTTCACGGGGTTGTGAGTTCGAGCCCCACGGTGGGTATAGAGATTAATTAAAAGAAAAAATAATGCATTCTAGGGGTGCCTTGGTGGCTTTGTCAGTTAAGTGTCTGACTTCAGCTCAGGTTGTGATCTCACGGTCCATGAGTTTGAGCCCCACACCGGGCTCTGTGCTAACAGCCCAGAGCCTGAGCCTGCTTTGGGTTCTGTGTCTCCCTCTCTTTGTCCCTCCCCTGCTTGTGCTCTCTCTCTCTCTCAAAAACAAACATTAAAAAACTAAAAATAAATACTGCATTCTAGAAATATTTTATGCAAAATGGTGAAAACCATAGTTGTATGGACTGCTTACTTTCAATGATGCTGAGGGGGAGAAAGAAAAATCAGGCATGATTTGGCCATGTATTAGAATTTCTATTTTTGGGGTGCCTGGGTGGCTCAGTTGGTTGAGTGGCAGACTTTGGCTCAGGTCTTGATCTCATGGTTTTTGAGTTTGAGCCCCACATCAGGCTCTCCGCTGTCAAGACGGAGACTGCTTTGGATCTCCTCTCCCCCTCTCTCTACCCCTCCCCGCTTGTGCTCTGGCACTCTATCTCAAAAATAAACAAACATTAAAAAATAAAAGAATTTCTGAATGAAATCTTGCCATTTGTAACAACATGGATGGAACTAGGATATTATGTTAAGTGAAATAAGTCAGTCAGAGAAAAAGTATCCCATATTTTCAATCATATGTGGAATTTGAGAAACTTAACAGAAGACCATGAGGGAAGGGAAAGGGAAAAAATAATTTCAAACAGAGAGGGAGGCAAACCATAAGAAGACTGTTAAATACAGAGAACAGGGTTGATGGAGGAGAGGCAGGGGAGACAGGAAAATGGGTGATGGGTATTGAGGAGGGCACTTGTTGGGAGGAGCACTGGGTGTTGTAGTAAGTGATGAATCATGGGAATCTACTCCCGAAGTCAAGTGCACACTGTGTGTTACCTAACTTCACAATAAATTATATTTAAAAATAAATAAAAAAATAAAGTTATAGGATTTCCAAAAAGTAATTTTTTAGCAAAATTAAAATTTGAAATATTTTATATAAAGCAAGATTATGAGAAATTATTTTTTAAAGATAACTGCTAATAAGAATAATGATATCGATTCAAGAGAAATCTTTTAACTAAAAAATTGCTGTGAAACTGATGGTACTTTCAGAAAGCTTTAATACACATATTGTGCTAGTTTAGGATCAGGCTCAAATCTTTAAGCAACTTACACATTGATATCAAAAGTTGCCAAGAATCTAAGAGTTTATACATCATAGCCTTGCATTCTTTAAACACTTTTTAAAAATCAAATAGACCAAATCTTGTGTTAGTGACCTACTTGAATTTTCCAAAAAAGTGTGGACAGGTTGGGAAGAAAAACTTCCTTGTATAACATACTTTTAAATAAAAGAAAATCACCTCCCACTCTAAGAATGTTCAAATTCTACTGTCAACAAAACATTCAAAAATTTTAATTCTTACAGAAGCCTGAGGTTTTCAAGAAATCTCTTTCTTTGGCACTCACCAGTTCCACCTATTTGTTTTTTTTTTTTTTTAATTTATTTTTTTTAACGTTTATTTATTTTTGAGACAAAGAGAGACAGAGCATGAACGGGGGAGGGGCAGAGAGAGAGGGAGACACAGAATCAGAAGCAGGCTCCAGGCTCTGAGCCATCAGCCCAGAGCCCGACTCGAACTCACACCGCGAGATCGTGACCTGAGGTGAAGTTGGATGCTCAACCGACTGAGGCACCCAGGTGCCCCAGTTCCACCTATTTGTAAACATACTTTATCTTCTCCAGAAAAACTCCTTGAGCAATAGTCCCTAAATCTGGCTTGTTATCAAAACCTCAAAACTTCTGGAAGTTACCCCTATTTTAAAAAGTCTTAATTAACCCCATTCTGAGATCTAATCTTGGGCCTGAGAATCTGTATTTTAATGTGTATCTCAGGTGTTCTGGATGCAGCATTTAAGAGGGTAGCAGAAAGAAGAGGCACTGTCATATTCATAATGTATCCCAAGCATCTAAAATTTAAAAAGGACTGACAAAGGAGTAGGTAGTTGATAGCTGTTTTCTTGAATGAATTAATGAGTGTCATCTGGGAAGAGAAAAATAGGTCATTCTTAAAAACCCATTTCTTATTAAGAAATAACAAAGACTTGGGGTGCTTGGGTGGCTCAGTCGGTTGGGCACCTGGGTGGCTCAGTTAAGTGTCCAACTTGGGCTCAGGTCATGATCTCACAATTTATGGGTTCGGGCCCCGTGTTGGGCTCTGCGCTGACAGCTCAGAGCCTACAGCCTGCTTTGCATTCTGTGTCTCCCTCTCTGTCTCTCCCCTGCTTGTGCTCTCTCTCAAAAATAAATAAACATTAAAAATTTTTTTAAAATAACAAGGGCTTATCAAATCAAGCAGAAAACCAACTCTTAATATTTTCTTAAAACATAATGAAAGATTACAGCTGTACAAAGAAATCTTGAGGCCAACAAACCAGCTTATGCTAAGTCAAGCAAAGCAGGAGTTCATAACAGGCTACCTGATTTTTATTTTTAATTTGTAGGGAGAAAAGTTCCAGAAATGTAATGCCATTTAGAAAAAAAAAATTTTTTTAAACATTTATTCATTTTTGAGAGACACAGTGCAAGCAGGGGAGGGCAGAGAGAGAGGGAGACACAGAATCCAAAGCAGGCTCCAGGCTCTGAGCTGTCAGCACAGAGCCAGATGCGGGGCTCGAACTCACAAACCATGAGACTATGAGAATTTTATTCCTTTAAGTAAAATCACATACTCTTAGTTTCATTCAGTTAAAAATACTAGGTACCTAGTATGTGCCAGGCACTGTTCTCCAGTTTCTTCCCAACTACCAGATGATCTCTAATGTCTTTTTCAACTTTAAAATCCAACAGTTCTTTGATATCACCTATGAGCTACTATTATTTTCATTTTTTTAAGTTTTAAGTAGGCTCTATGAGCAACGAAGGGCTTGAACACATGACCCTGAGATTAATAAGAGTTGCATGCCCTACTGACTGACCCAGCCCGGAGCCCCCAGCTACTCCTATTTTTAAATTTCTACCATTAGTAGCAAGATTAGTATAACAATAATTATTTTTATAAAATAGATTCTACTGAGCACTTAGTATGTACCAAATTGTGTTCTGAGTACCTTCCTTACATGTATTATAGAATCCTAAAGATCCTATGAAATAGATACTAACACCCCCATTTTACAAGAGAGGAAACTGAAGTTCAAAGATGCACAGCTAACTCTAGCAATATAGTAACATTTGAACAAAGTATGCATACATCACTTTCACAAAGTTACCTCATCCAATTCTGAAAAAAAAATATTATGGTAACATTGTATTGCTCTGGCGCTAAGTAAACACAAAAAATTTCAGAAATCACATGTTTTAATAGGGATCAACTGCTGAGCACTAGACACCTTAACAAATTATCTCTTGTAATCCTCAATTAAGTAGCTACTAGTAGTTACTAGATTATTCCTATTTTCCAGGTGAAAATTGATCTGATAGGCAATGTTCATCGTTCAAGAAGGTCCTCTGAATAAGTGTCAGAGCTGGAAATCTAATGTACTATATAACTCTGATTCAGAAGTCCACACTTAACACCTTATTGTAGACTATGGTAGTCAATTTATGATTTAATTAACATACTTTTTACTGTTGTCCTCCCTGTCTTTAAATATTTCTTAAGAATTCATGATCCACTTGATCAGACCATTCAAGAATGCTATGCTCCATTAGATTCTAAATAGCTACAACTGCTTTGCACCTTAGAACAAAAAGGCAGATTGCCAACTTTTTGAATGTTTATTTTTCTGTCTGCAATCCAGGTAATTTTAACACCTAAAAATGCTGGTGTCATCAAGATGCATAAAATAAAAAGTTTAAAAGAAAACTAAAACCAAAAACCAAATTTTGAATATGCTAATATTTTTGTCATATCACACCAAATGAATCTAAGAAACCATGGCTATGGCTGAAATGGAAAGGGGTTCTCCTTTAATTAAAAATATTCTGGGGCCCCTGGGTGGCTCAGTCAGTCAGGCATCTGACTCTTGATTTTGGCTCAGGTCATGATCTCTCAGTTCGGTGAGTTTGAGCCCTGTGTTGAGTTCTGTGCTGACACTGCAGAACCTGTTTGGGATTCTCTCTCTCTGCCTCTCGCTGTTCTTCCCCCACTTGTGTGTGCTCTCACAGTCGTGGGATGGAGAACCATGTAGGGCTCCACTCTGGGCATGGAGCCTGCCTGGAATTCTCTCTCCCTCTGCCTCTCTCCCCCACTAGCATTCTGTCTCTTAAAAGAAATGAACATTAAAAAAAAAAAAAAAAAAAAAAACCCAACTCCTCATAAACCCATGTTTAAATGGAAGGCAACTGCTACGTCTTTGGTCAAATCCACAGTAATGTTTGATTTATTTTTAAAATGTTAAAAGCTGGGCCACCTGGCTGGCTCAGCCAGTGGAGCACATGACTCAATCTCAGGGTCATGAGTTCAAGCCCCACATGGGGCGGGAGCCTACTTTAAAAAAAAAAAAAAAAAGTTAAAAATTTACCACTTAGGGGCACCTGGGTGGCTCAATCGGTTAAGCATCCAACTCTTGGTTTCAGCTCAGGTTCTGATCTTGCAGTTCATGGGTTCGAGCCTCGCACCAGGCTCTGCACTGACTAAGGAGTGGGCTTGGGATCCTCTTTCTGCTTCTCCCATTCTCTCTCTCAAAAACTAAATAAACTAAAAAAAATTTAGCACTTAAAAAATCTGCCTAATCTACAACTCTCCAACATAATTTGACTTTCTCCTAGGTTATAAATACTCTTTAAAAAATGTAACTATATTGTTATTACATATAAGGCTAAAATTGCCATGATATAAAATATTGTACATATAAGAGGAATGTGCCATGGAGAATAATTTCATCTATTATTATAGATACCCTAAGATTCTTTCCCTCTCAACTCAAGATATTTTTCCTATGCCTGGTAAAGTCTATCAGATTCCTAAGTTAAATTATAAGTCACTTTTACTTAATGTGCTTTAAAGCAGAAAATGATGCTACTGACCAAATAATCACTATTAACTTTTTCAATTTGTTCATGCCATTAAGCCTGGCCAAGGCTTGGGTATTTGAGCTTCAAATACCCAAGGCAGAGAAGACTATGGCTTCTATGCCTATGAAATAGTTTTCCTCTATACAGACTAAAACATTAAATGAAATATAAAGGGCTTAGCATGCCACTGGACATTGTAGATTCTATTAAAATGTTAATTCCTTTCACCCAGAATTTATTTGCATGGTGCTGATCAACTCTGGTAACATGAGAAATTTGTTAAGATAAAATGTGTAAATAACAAACATGACATGATCAATTAACATACCAAAAAAAAAAAAAAAACCCCAACAAATTTAAATAATTATATGGTTATGGTTGGCAGGGTCTGCAGAAATCAATCTCTGGTTGTTAGAGCACTTGGTAGGAACTCAAAAGTGTTGGATAACTGAAATTTTTACACCCCCAAGAAAACAGGGTAGATTGGGACATACTTTAAAAAAAATTTTTTTTAAGGATTATTTATTTTGGAGAGAGAAAAAGGCACAGTGCAAGCAGGGAGGGGCAGAGAGAGAGAGGGAGAGACAGAATCTGAAGCAGGCTCCAGGCTCTGAGCTGTCAGCACAGATCCCAATGTGGGGCTTGAACCCAGGAACCATGAGATCATGACTGAGCCACCCAGGCAGGACATGCTTTTTTAAAAAACTGGTGTTTTTTTAACGTGGTATTATATTAGTTGGGAAATATTCTCTAAACATC